>NC_057408.1:2647961-2657112 GCF_019320065.1 Cervus canadensis | reverse complement strand
GAACAGATGGGAGAGGTGCTGAAATGTATGTGAAACCGGATAAGAATCTATTGCAGTGCTACAAGAGAGATGCTTAAACTGTGTGAAAACAAAGCAAATTCAAGAAATCTTTAGGAGGTAAGAGTCAGAAATGGTGGAAAATTAGATTAAGGGAAAGGGAGAGGGAGGCTTCAAGATAATTACTAGGGTCCTGGGTTTGGGCAATTGGGTGGTATGGTGTCTTTCACTGAGATGTGGAATGATAGACCATGACTAATGGCTTCCTCCTCACAAAAGATTCAAATGGCTTTGCCTGCCAAAGGGCAAGATGAGTAAAAATGGGATGGGACCTCAAAAGAAAAAATGGGACAAAATCCCAGAGGAGTGGAGATGTATATAAGACAATATCAGAACTAGAACAAAAGGAGTAGAATTCCTAAACTTAAATTCATCATGAGTGTCTAACTTACCTTGATCACGAGTGTCTGTGGACATTGCCCAGTATGTGTCCCAGGTCCTTGCACAAAATGTTTTTACAATATCTGACATCTAATGACCAATCAGGGGCCAAGGAAAATTTTAGCAAAAAAGATTTCCATTATGCTTCGTATCAAAATTTTATTATTGGTAATAACTTTGGTTACAAGTCAGTAAGAAAGTAATTTATTTCATACACACACACACAAACTTATTTCAGAACATCTTTTTGATCTAGGATCAAAGGTTAGTGACCTGGTAAAGATGACTCTCTCTCTCTCTCTATATATATATATATGAAATCTGGAACAGACATCTGGTCTGAAACAATTATTGACCAATTTTACAGATGAAGCAACCAAAACAACTGAGGTCTTAGGAAGTTCATTTAAGCCATATGATAAATAGTTGTGGCTGGCATACTAGCAATACCCTGCCTCCTATTTTACTCTAATATATTGCCTTGTCTCGGGTCACTTCATGAGTACACACATATATACACACAAGTGATTACAAATATCTACAGGGCACAGATTACCATGCCTACTCTACATAAACAAGGATTTTTTTTTTTTTAAATACTTTATAACCGTAGTTTTGAAAGCTTAGGGTTTGATAGAAGTGGGTTAGGAAGCTTGTTAAGAGTGGACACTGAACAGTGGGCCTATGGGTCCCATTCCTGCTTCAACTGATATACAAAAATGGACCTGCTCCCATCTGTTTATTTCTGGCTGTGCTGGGTGTTCGGTACAGCCCGTGGGCTCTTCACTGTGGTGCATGGGCTTAGGTGCCCTGAAAGCCTGCAGGATCTCAGTTCCCCGGCCAAGGATCAAACCTGCATCCCCTGCATTGCAAGGCAGATTCTTAACTACAGGACCACCAGGGAAGTCTGCCATCTGTTTAGAATACTAGAGGAGACACTAGAGGATTACACTTCTAAATTATTATTCTTTTGAAAATCCAGTTCTGCTGTTAACAATCGAAGTTTGAAAACCACTTGATTAAGGAATAGGCTATGAATTTGAGTATGAACAGACTACAGTCAAGATCCTTCATCCCAGGTCATAGGCATATAGACACAGGGTCAGAACACAAGACCACTAACGCTACAGGTATTCGGAGTCCAAAATAATCACAAATTGTTAATTCTAAGAATGGCTAAGTGGGAAGAGGTTGGCAGGCAGGTAGGCACTTAAGTTACTGTCTACTAAAACAAGACGCTATCGTTACTGAGTCACAGCTTTCCTGGGGAAACCAGGGTTAACCTGTGAAAGTTTACAGACCTCTTTTCAGGCACAGTAGAGCTAGAACTGTGTAAGAGGCCTTTAGGGAGAAAACTTTTTTTTTCTTTCATCTTTTTAAGACTTCTTATTTGGCTGTGGTGGGTCTTCGTTGCTGTGAGCAGGCTTTCTCTAGTTGCAGAGAGTGGGGACTATTCCCTAGTTTTGGTGTGCTGGTTTCTTTTTGCAGTAGCTTCTCTTGTTGTGGAGAACAGGTTCTAGGCCAGCAGGCTTCTGTAATTTCAGCATGTGGAGTCTAGAGCACAGGCTTAGTCGCTGTGGCACATAGACTTAGTTACTCCATGGCATGTAGGATGCAACCTTACCTGGGATCAAACCTGTGTCTCTTGCATTGGAAGGCAGATTCTTAAGCACTGGACCACCAGGGAAACTCTTATAGAGGAAATACTTTGATGCCCATGTTGCACTTCGCTCAGAACCACTTTGCTACAGAATACCCTGATCCTGCCCTGCTGTGACTGCTCTCCACTGAAAGGTGAACTTGGACAGTATCTCAACATTAAATGAGTATAAAAGTGTTGTAACGTCTTCATTAAAATGCTATCAGGCCAAGGTCTCTTCTTTCTCTTTAAAATTCTATATGGCTCATTGCCTGTGGAGAAACAGGAGTGCCCTCAATTAATTAATTCTTTTGAACCTGTTCAACAGCTTAAACTCAAATTCATGCATCAGATTCTTAAACTGCCTTAAAGTGCAAAATATGTTAGTTACTCCCATTAGCCAACTAATCAACTAAGGATCCCTCATAAACTTCTTTGGTTCAGCTGTAAGGCCCCCCTGCTCAGAGATCTTCCATCTCCAGCTCAGGCATGGCCAACAGGCATCTAAATATCTGCCCATAAGTTACAGAATCAGAATTGTTCATGAGTTGTCCTGATATATGTCAGCAATGCTACTGATTCACTGAAGAAAAAAAAAACTCATTAAATCTGTGCTCAATGATTTTAGAGCAAAGAACATACAGAGTGGGTATTACACACAAAATAAGATTAACACTGACAGGTATATACTAAGGTACAAAAACAAGTGTTTGACTTGGAAGTTGAATTTTATTTACAAATGTTCTCTTTTAAACACAGATGCCATTCCACCCCTTTTAAAGCATTATTAACTAATAATTTCCAGAAAAACCATTTACATTGTCTTAATCTTTCTGCATAAAACAGTATTATGGGGTAAACAAATATGGGATGGTCTAAGGCATAAAAACAAAACAAAAGACAATTTATCCACCATGAATGCTCTAGTGACTGACAAAGAATCACCAATCACACCCCTTAATGTGCTACTCCAAGAAACGTGATAATTTGAGGAGGTAAATGCTTCACAATAAAGTCTTCTTACATAGTATGGTTTAATGGTGATTGTTTAGGATTGCTCTTGCAGGATACTATGTATGCTGATTTTTTAAAATAAGTCATCATTGTTACAAAGGGCATAGACTTTTCTATACAGATTTTTCTTTAACCTTTGGAAATATGTAGATACTGATCTGGTCTCATCATTCAGGCCAATTAATAAAATAACAAATGCATGAATCCAACTTAAAATGAAACTTAAAACAAAAACACAATCAACATGTGACTATCCGACTTAACAAAATTAGAACTCTCCCAGAAATCAGAGTATTGCTCCTCAATAGTTACTATGTATTTGAATTTTTCATAGCTGAGACAGTATACAGACAAAATACTTAACCAACGAGTTCAAGATAAAACAATCCAAATTACCTAATATTTTATATTTTAAAAATCCTTTAAATTTTATCTAGGAGGATAATCGTTCTTACATCATAACTAAGTTACAAGAACTTTGAAAAAAAATTCATCCCTGAGAAGTCAAAGAGAGAAATCTCTAAAAACACAGAAGTGACATTCCTGCACCCTTTTAACAATCTTTTTCCATAGCATGAACTTTTATCAGCAGTCAGCAATCAAATGTATTCCAATCCTCGATAGTTATGGCCTCTGATGATCTGATCTTTTTACAATAAAACTGTAAGTGCAACATTTTAAATAATCAGATAAATAGAGACTCTGGTTTTATTGTCAGGTTTACATTTTTGTCAAGTCCAAGGACAGCCAGCTAAGATATGTATACTTCAATAAAGACTGAAGTAATAACTTCTGCTGACAGCTCTTCTTCGGAGTCTCCATTTCCCCCACTGATCTTCACCCAAATAGTAAAAGTAATACAATTGCAATTGAGTTTACTATTATCAATGGCACTGCAAAGAAAAAAACAAATTTAATTATTAAATCAGGAAAAAACTAAGTCATAGTTACTAGCATCAGGAAGGTAGAAATACAGTATGTCATCAGAATCACATTGCAAATCCTTATCACATAGCAACATTCAAACATGCATTGGATCATAAAATCCAAAACTTATCTGAAGGAGGGCTTGTGTGACTGAGGTAAGGGTCACACTGGCACAACTAGATCAATACAAAGTAATCTGGGGATAGTGCTGGAGCAGCCCTGGGAACACAAGCAAACTGGACCCAGGCAGAAGTAGACCCACATGGTTGGCAGCGACATCTGACATTAGAAACACAGTGCAAAGAAGATTCTGTAGCTTCATCACTAAATGAAGAATGAACTTATTTATCATCCTACCCAAAGCTGTGATGAAAGCAGCTAACAGAGAGACAGAGATAGAAATAGCAAGAGACCCTAATTTTAATAGTTTTAAAGAAAAGGTTTTGAACTCCTGAGTTGTTCAAAAATATTTTCTAGTAAAATAACAGACATGGGGCCTGTATTTTTCTCTTGAAAGTCTTAAAGGACTCTAGCTAATTTTTCTACTTAGAAGCAAAAAGAATTTCTAAAAGGCAAGAACACTATTGTCTTTCAACCCCGAGAGGTGACATACAGGTAGCAAAGAAACATCACATCACTGAACATTCCATCTGCATCAGCTGGCTTAAACAGAAAGAAAAGGCAAGCGAGGAAAGAAACCAGTAACTTTTTAAGCAGTAAAGCCAAGTCAAGTAGAAAAAAGTTCCCACTACAAAAGTGACAGTTTTGCTTGGAAGTTTTGCTACTTAAACCACAAAATTAAAATGAAAGCGTATTCTACTAGTTTTGCTTCTTACCTCTCATCACGGTTCTTACAGATCGAATAAGGTTCATTAGCTGAGATTTAATTCCTGGCTCTTCTCCGAATCCTCCAATTCCCTGGTCTGTTCCCCAGCCAACTGCATAATATAAAGATGATTAGCTGTGTTAAAATTTATTATGCACTTGCCTTGCTCCCTCATTAGTCACCTTCTAAAACATAACTTTGAGTCTCTGTTAAAGACATAAAATATAGTCATATGATTTAAAAATTTTAGAGTGTATTTTTTACTTTTGATAAGCAGCACATTTAATTTCCCTTTTAATTTTATAAAATAAACTACAGCCTAGTAAATTATTCCATGGCACTGAATTCAGTAAAGATGACTGCTGTGACAACCTAACTCTTTTCTTTCTCCTTTTTTAAACAAAACATTTTTCAGGTCAGAACTGAAAACCAAAGCATATTGTCAAATTGAATAATAAATTGGTTCAACTCAGAATTCATAAAACCCACTGTAATTATTAGTATAAAGGTGTTGCATCTAAGTTTCACCATGTGTTCACCTGGTGAAATGTTAATACAAACCTGTTCACAGCTTGGATAGGCCTTCATAGCATGCCAACAGAGGTATATCTTTTTAACGTGACCAGTCTTCTTCATTTCTCAATTTTGAAGTGAGGAATTTAGCCTACTATCTAACTCTAATTCCACTTATTTTCAGTAAATGGGTCTTTTATCTCCTTCTGTCATTTTGCTGATAATATAAATCATTACTTCTTTACCTTTATTTGTTCTTTTTTTTTTTTTAATTGCCTTACACATTCTTCTAGAGGCTCACACACCCTCATTTCTGCAATGTCCTTCTCTTGTCCTTATTTCAGGTCCACTTTTCATATCTCATATGACTAGGTATTTTTTTAATCTCCTATGACTACAGGGCTTAATTAATTCCTGACACGCTAACCCTTTAACCTGAAGATGGAGTAGTTGTTTTTATTTTATACATCAAAGAACCAAGTATCAACAACCAAGTAACAAGATTTCATATTGCTTAATCAACTTTTACTTGGTTGAAATAAAGGTTAAATAATGGTTGCTTTTTTTGTCACATCAACACTGAGATATGCTATGGTATAAAACTAATATAAAATTCAGGTTCACAATAGAGTAGGTATGTTTTGACTCCCGCTCACCCTTCAAGGCCTAGCTCACCTGCGCTCACAGCCTTCCTAGTCCACAGAGTGTTACTCGTTTCGAGCTCCCAGAGCTCAACCTCCATCACAGTGGTTAATATCACAGCCTCTACCATCTTTGGCCAGACTCTCAATAGAAGCCTCTGCAATTTCATCTCAACCTCTTTCTCCCTTAAAGGGCCAGATCTTTCTAACTCACAATGTGTGATGATTTCCATCGTCTACTGAGTGAAGTCAGAAGCTCCTTAAATTAACGTGCTAGCCCTGTATCAACCACAACCCTCCAAGTATTGCTATTCACACTCAATTCCCACTAACTGCTGTACATGTTAAAGGCAGCTTCTGAATCCAGGTCTGTCTGACTTTAAAGTCAAGGTCTTTCCTAATTCCCCTCTATGTCATAATAAACCTTGTCTTACCCAAACAGTAACTACTGATTGTAAGTCATATTATAAATTCCTGGAACTAAATTTAGTCTTTCTTTACCTTTCCCTTGTCCCCCACCCCAGAGCAAGTACTTAATATACATTTGTGGGATTAATTTATAGCAAACCGAGTTAACTTTGGATAAAGAAAGGTATGGTAAACCCTAGCATCGTAGATAAAACTTCCAAAGAACCATGTTTCTTTATTTTTAAGACACAAAACGTAACACAAACCAATCATTTCAGTTGTAGCTTGGAGGAAGGGAGGAAGAAATCCTCCAATATTAAATGCACACATCTCTCCAAGTTAAAAACAATCTCAAACCTGCATTTTGCTTGCTTCCTACTTCTGGATCTCTGGCAAGTGAATATATTTATGCTGTTTCTCCAACATTTACTTTTACTATATAACAAGTTCTACTATAATTTCTTTCTCCCACATATCTGGTCTCGCTTTTCTAGGTAGCTCAAAATCAGCATTCTCCACTAAATGGCAATTCTCTTTTTGTCATCTAAGTTCAAAGGTGTAGTACCAGCCTTTAACTACTTATAATGTGGTGAAAATTATTTAATAATAGTGTCTTGAAAAGACATAAAACACAAAATGGCCACCACCACAGGTGTATTATTTTCCAAACCAGTTTAGTCTTACTCATATAAACCTACTTAACAACTCTGCATCATAAGAAAGCAGCCTGGTTTCAGTTAAACATAACGGTTACTGTAAGGAAGAATGTTTCCTTGACCCGCTTAGGGTCCTTGGTTATGTCTGAAAATTAAACTGACAAAGACATTGACAGGAGAAAAGCATACAAAGTTTATTAAGGTTTTACATGTACCTGGGAGTCTTCACGAGAAAATGAAGACCTGAAAACGTGTGCAGAACAGGAAACTTTTCTACCTTTTAGACAAGAGAATAAATTTGTGAAGAACTAACAAGAAAAGGGGTTTGGGCTACGGGTAATGTAATAAAGTAATACAGTCTGTCTGGCGTTCAGTTCCCTGCCTCTGGGGTAAGAATGTCTCCTTCCTTCTGGTATGGGGAGGACACCTTTCACATGAGAAACTTATCTCCTGCTTTCAGGAAAGAAGGGGCATGGAGGGGGGAGGGTGGGATGATCGCTCTGCTTCTGGTGTTTTCTCTAACTCCTTCAGCTTACGATGTCCAACACCACAGTGACTTACTTGGGGGTAGCATGTCCTAAACCCTATCAATGGACACACGCTTTTAACTTACACTTCTCCCGAAATCTACTAATAATGACATTAGTGTATGTCCAACTCTTGGCGACCCCATGGACTGTAGCTCCTCTGTCCGTGGAATTTTCTAGGCAAGAATACTGGAGTGGGTTGCCATTTCCTACTCCAGGGGACTCTCCCGACCCAGGCATCCAACCCGCATCTTCTGTGTCTCCTGCACTGGCAAGTGAATCCTCTTCCCACTGAGCTTACAAGAGTAATAAGAAAGAAGTCCCCAGGCAAGAGAAGTTAATCCAAACAACAACAACAGACAGATGGAACAATAACTGACTTAGCAGAGAAAACGGAAGCCTACACCTCTGGGGAGCACACAACAAAAAACGGAGGCGAACCGTGCTGAGGATCCTGAAAACGAGAGAAACTTCACAATGCCAGTGAGGGTGCCGCAGTTTTGGAAACACAGGAGGACTAACTGCAAGTCCCCACAGGAGCAGATAGCGCCGCTCATCCCCTTCTCCCCTTCCCTAGACTGAACTGATGGGAACAGTGGCTCTCTCTTACCCCCTCAGGAGACAGGTTTACTCTCAGTGCAGACTGAAGCAGGGAAGCTCCAGACCTGGGGACACATAGGGAAGGTGGACTGAATTAAAGTCTACACACATAAGCGGCAGACTCCTGCCCGCTTTCCCTGCTGGTGTATCACGTTAAGTCTGGAACATAAGAATACTTGCATTCTGCAGACAGGAAGTTGCACAATTACTCTGGAAATTGACCAGCTGCCCAGGAAGACTTCAGTTAGTGACATACAGGGGGCTTTAATGAAACGGCGAATTTAACTGGGATGCCCACTGGTGAGTAAATCCCAACCATATACACAGAGCTTCCAAAGAGCCTCTCAGGGTTTACTCTTTAGAATGAACTGACAGTCAAGAGGGAATGATTCTGAACATGGTAGGATAGAGTAAAGCCAGAAAAAAAGGCTCTGAGGAAGAGAGAATGCAAGAAGTTAATTTTTTAAGGAAATGAACATCCTTAGAGAAAAACTATTGTAGCTACAAAACTCAGAGAACAAGATGCCATGAAAAAGAGAATGTAAAAAAGGAGCACTTGTTCTTGCTCTATCAGCATAAAAAGTTCAAAAGAGGCTGACACACTAAGACACCTACAAGACAAGAAAAAAGTTAAAAAAGGAGTATCAACATGTCACAATAACTGGAGTTCCAGAAAGCAAAGGAAAAACAGGAAAAAATTATCTAATGAGGTGGCCAAAAGCACATGGAAAGATATTCAACATCACTAATTATCAGAGAAAATGAAGTCAAAACTACAAAAAGGGATTAACTGACACCGGTCAGAATGGCCATCATCAAAAAATCTACAAACAATAAACGCTGGAGAGGGTGTGAAGAAAAGGGGACCCTCTTACACTATTGGTGGGAATGTAAACCAATAGAGTCACTAGGCCACTATGGAGAACAGTATGGGGGTTTCTTAAAAACTAAAAATAGAATTA